>NC_135660.1:55184682-55199682 GCF_964188315.1 Podarcis muralis
CACAGCCCTTAAAAATCAACAGCACCTTGCCATGATGTTTAGCTATATATTTGATATATTTGTATTTAGTATGATTCTATGCATATTATACATAGGGCAGTCACAAAGGGCTCAGTAGGATGAAGGCAGAAATCATGTGTTGGTATGTATGTATACAGTCATACCTCGGGTTGTGAACGCTGCGGGTTGCGTGTTTTTGGGTTACGGACCGCTTGCGCATGTGCAGAAACACTAAATCACACTTTGAGCATGCGCAGAAGTGCCAAATTGCGTCATGCACATACGCAGACATGGCGCTGCGTGTTGCGAACGCTGCATGTTGCGAACGCTGCGTATTGCAAACGTGCCTCCTGCACGGATCATGTTTGCAACCCGAGGTATGACTGTATATGTATGTATGTATGTATGTATTAAATTTGTATACTGACGTTCATCTGCAGGTCCCAGGGCAGTTCACAACACAAAAATACAAGCTAAAAAAATATTGCAAGATGCATAATAAAAACAAGAACCAATAACCACCCACCCCCTTCCAAAAGACATTTAAAACATAATAAAATCAAGAACAAAAACAAACCAATAACCCCCGTTCCCACAACACATTTAAAAGGACATCGGATGTCAATTGGCCAAAGACTTGGTTGAAGAGCAATGTTTTGCCTGGAGCCTAAAAGTGTGTAATGAAGGCGCCTGGGGAGAGCTTCCCTGGGGAGTGCATTCCACAAATGGGGAGCCACTGCAGAAAAGGCCCATTCTTGTGTTGCCACCCTCTGGAACTCCTCTAGAGGAGGCACACGAAGAAGGGCCTCAAATGATGATCTCATGGTCCAGGGAGGTTCATATGGAGAAAGGTGGTCCTTGAGGAATTGCGGGCCTGAGACATTTAGTGCGAGACCCACACTTTGAATTGGGCCTGGAAACTAACTGGCAGCCAGTGCAGTTGGGCCAGGATCAGTGTAGTATGCTCAAACCGTCTTGCCTCAGTGAGCAACCTGGCCGCCGACTTCTGCACTAGCTGAAGTTTCTGAACAGTCTTCAGAGGCAACCCAAGTATAACGTGTTGCAGTAATCTAACCTAGAGGTTATCAGAGCCTAGACAACAGAAGTTAGGCTATCCCTGTCCAGATAGGGATGCAGCTGGGTCAAGTAGCAAGCAGTGCAACCTTTGACTGGACTTTACCTCCAGGGGTCCTTTACCTTTTACCTTGACCTTGCACCTGGGCCAAAGCAGATGGAAGGCATTCTGTGTCACTTGCTTGAAGTGCTTGAATGATCACTTGAGTAGTTCATCCTGCTTTCATGTGATGTGCATTGCCACCATTCACATGGTGTTTTCCACTTTAAACACTATGGCCAACCCTATAGATAGTGTTGGAGAAGGTATTCTGGCACCTGCTTAAGAATAGATAGTGGCTTATGCTTTCCCGTGACCAGAACACAGATGCAATCTCAAATATATCCTTCTAGGATATAGGCTGTCTTGCTACCATTTCCTCCATCATTCCAGTCGTTTGATCGCCAGTGAAATGGATAAGACTGGGTTGAAGCCTTTATTGAGTTAACTGATACTTTGTCAGTTTCTTTTGTTTTCATCAGTTGCTACTGTCCATGCACAATAAAAGTGGAGGGAGAGAACATTTAAACACCCACCCACCCACCCACCCTGAAACCTCTCTCTGATCTGCTCCTTTATGGTGCAGTAGCAGCAATGAAAATGGTGGCCATGGAAAGGGGTGGAAGGTTGAAGTTTTCCCAGCCTCAGTGAAACAGATAAGGCTTTCCTATGACTTTGTTAGTTTCACCAGAGTGGAGAAAAGGGGATTTGAAGGAAATTTGATAAGGTTTCCCTTTATCCTTCAATACAGAGAAGAGAGATTGAAGTGTGGAAAGTCATATTCACCCCATTCATTTAAATTACTTTGATACTATTTTAACGTCACAGAGACTCATGGGAACTGTAGTTTAAGTGCTGAGAACTGTAGCTCTGTGCAGTCAGCACCCTTTACAAGCACCCAAGACTGCCTGGAAGAAGTCTTCACAAAGTGTTATAAGAGTGCTTTAAATGTATGGATGTGACTGAGAAGAGCCATTTCCAAATGTGGACACCCATGTCGACAAAACGGTGGACTAAATATATGCTTCAAATAGAATTCACCTGTTTGCAGGTGATGCACAAAAGGCAAGACAGTTGAAATGCAATGACACAGCCACCTTCCTGTATCAATTGATTAACTTTAAAAGTCCAGCACAAAGACTATAGTCCTAACATCACTCACTTAAACTTACACTGGGGAGGGATCAATGGTCATTGGCATCAATGGCAACTTCCTCCCAGGGGCAGTCTGTAGTATGTAGTGAACATATAGACCAAGTTGCAGAATTTTAATTTTTGACTTGCACTTGTAAGTAAAAGTCCCAGCATACAGCTATACAACTATACAGCAACCCTATACACATCTACTTAGAAGTAAAACCCACTGAGTTCAATGGAATGGGATTGCAGTGTTTTTGCTTATATATGTTCTCACCATAACTGAATTATATTGCTCTGGGTAATTACTGACATTAGTTTTCCTGTAATGTTTGCTTGCTCCAATATAATTCCATTCCTTTTCTTTCCTGTCAGATTAATCAGGTGCTTTTCTGAATAGACCTTCAGAGCAGTTGGCTGGAATGCCAAAAACATATTTAACGTCTCTTCTTTGTATCCCATCACATTATCCCTGCCAGGATTTTAAAATTAAGGAAATAATGATCAATTTTAAATGAAAGTGAAATTAGCTTATGGAATATTCTTAGTTTGAGGCCAATTCTCAGATGAGGTGGCTGACACAGATGAGGTGGCTGACATACTTGACAAAATCTACACCATCTCATCTTGAACTACTGAGGAAACCATAATTTGTGGCATATGAACAATTTCCTCTAGGCTAGAGCATACATGGAGTTTCATGCTAAAAAGTAGAGAGTGGTACCTGGCTATGATAAGCAAGAAAATGACTATTGGACTTTGGTTGTTGCTTTCACTGACATATAAATATGGCAAGGGCGGTCTACACTCTGAAATGACATCTTTAAAAGGTGTATTGTGTGAACAGGGTGTGCCCGTGTAGGCACAATTTCACACAGATCTCCACTATTCATAGGGAAGTCAGACTCCTGCTTCCAAGGGGAAGAGAGGAACTGCAGTGGCAGCCAGGAATGCAAGTCTGAAAATAGGACAAGCTACTTGCCTAGCAGAGAGCATGGTGATGGGAACAACTGCAGGCCGTTAGGAAGTTTTGTGCATTGCGTAGAGCAACCTCAACCTTCCCTCACCCTAGTTGTGGTATGATTTGAACCAAGCTCAAGAAAAGAAGAATGTGAATGTGCAGCCACTCTCAAGCCACCTTTATCCCCCCAGATATCTCCTCTTGGCTTAAACAGGCAGAAGAAGGAACTGGTTCTTAAATATAGGGCTTATGAAATGCCTATATTTAAAATGGGCAGGATGTGTTGAAGGGCCATAATAAATGGTGGACATTTCATTGAAACATTATTCCCCAACCAGGTGCCTGCCAGATATTGTTGGATACTGCTGGGTCATGCCAACAGCAACCAGATGACCATGGAAAGCCCATAAGCAGATCCTCAGTGCAACAGGAATCTCTCCTCTTGCAGCTTCCAGCAAGTGGCATTCATAAGCATCACTATTTCTGACCATGGAGGCAGAACATAGCCCTCATGGCTAGTAGCAGGGCTGGCCCAATACACTTTGGCACCTAAGGTGAACCACAACATGCTCCCCCACAGACGGAAGAAGGGGTGAGTGAAGATTTACATTGGGAACAAGGAGGAGGGAAGATCTATATGGACAAAAATGTGAAGAGTCAAATCAACCTTACCTGATTGTTGAAATGGGAATCCAAGATAATTGGTGGGGGGGCCTGCTATGAAGCACCCCAGGTAGGTGGAGACCCCAGAGGGCAGCCCCCACCATTTCCTCCCTAGTGGTAGGAGGAGACCAGCAGCATCTCCTATTTGCCAAGAGATAGCTGTAGAGGCTGTCCGTAGAGGCCAGGGAGAGGGACACTGCCAAGAAGCGAGCAGTGGCAGCAGGTGAATCATTCCTTGGAGGCCAGAGTTGCTGCCCCTCTGAATCCTGCTGCTTGAGGCGGTTGCCTCACTTTGCATCATAGATTGGTGGGTCTTGGCTTGTAGCTATGTAATTCCACCATCCCTGTTCACTGACTGAGCTTAGGAGTGCCAAAAGGATTTTTTTTGGGTTCAGTATACTATATCTAGATAAAGAACAACAAAACTTTTAGAAGACATCTGAAGGCAGCCCTGTACTGGGAAGTTTTAAAATGGCTGACATTTTATTATATTTTTATATTTTGCTGGAAGCCATCCAGAGTGGCTGGGGCAATCCAGCCAGATGAGTGGGGTATAAATAATAAAATTATTATTATTGTATCTGGATTGGATCCCCTGCCACACTTGCAAAAAGAGGAAAAATACATAATATTTGCACATGATTGGCAAAATATGCAAATAAAATTAGGCTCCAGGTTCAAGCAATCAGTTGTTTGACAGTCAGCATGTCAATAGATGTAGCTATTTCCAAAGCAGAAAAAGCTTAACTTGTTGAATTTATGCCTGTCACACAGAAAGTCACAAGAACTCTGTTCTCCCCCAGTGCCAACCCTAAAGCATGGAAAGGAATCAGGTTTCATGAGTGGTAACTCAGTTATGTTGCTGCAGTTCTTTTATCAATTGATCTTTGGCTGCCAATACTACTACATTCAGTGCAAAACCAAGCATGATATGTCTTACAGTTGGCTGCATGTGTGTTTGTGTGAAAACAGATTTAAGATTTACAACAATCAAAGTTCAGGTGCCCTTGCTTGGATAAACTCAAGATTAAATTGTTAAAAAGCAAGCAGTGTATTCTATTTGTTGTGGTTATTTATTATTTATACCTCATAATAACTACAGCAATGTTATCAGCACAGGTCAAACAGCTACCCTTTCTTCCTTTCCTTTTCCTTTTTCCCTGAGCAAAATAGATGTGAACCTTTGACACGAATATGCCCATTTTAGTGCTTCTGCCAGCAAAAAACAGCAGCAACCACCCCTACCAGTACAGTGTTACCTCGGGTTACATACGCTTCAGGTTACAGATGCTTCAGGTTACAGACTCTGCTAACCCAGAAATAGTACCTTGGGTTAAGAACTTTGCTTCAGGATGAGAACAGAAATCATGCTCCGGCGGCGCAGCAGCAGCAGGAGGCCCCATTAGCTAAAGTGGTGCTTCAGGTTAAGAACAGTTTCAGGTTAAGAACGGACCTCCAGAACGAATTAAGTACTTAACCCAAGGTACCACTGTACCTCTGTTCCACTCCCTTGGATGAGGAAGCAGTTAAATACTCTTTCCCATCATGTTGCTACTGGAACCAACTTAGCAGTTCCCTCCTCCCAAAACTGCATTTTCCTAAACAACAACAACAACAATCCTGAAGAAGGCCACCAGGGATGGTTCTACCATTAATGAGAGTGAGGGCAGCTGCTTTTGGGGAGGTCATGAAATGGGAACAATTTTTAGCAGCTTGGAGGTCCTTGTGGCAATCTCTCTTCCATGTGCCGAAATAACTTGGCTGGCCTTGGACGCTAATTATGCCCCAAGACTTGGGGTCTGTGTCATTTGCTGCTCCACCTCAAATTGTGTTGGGCCAGCTCTGGTGACTATCTGTTTGCCTGAATACTACACCATATAGGCACGAGTGTCCAGTCTTAGTGCACTGAAGGCTAAAATAAGGAAATTCAAAAGGTATGGGGAACCCCAGATCTGAGGGCCAAATGTGATCACCCAGACCTCTCTCCATGCCCCTCCCTCCACTGCTTTTGGCTGGTGTTTTGTGAGCGTTCTTGGAGGCCTCTTGCTCGCCTGATGGAGGGTGCAGAGGATGGAGGATGCAGAGAGATGTGAGGGGTGCTTCTGACATGTGTGTGGTTGCAGTGGGGCTTGCTGTACAAAGGTAAGAGTTGTACCTGTTGCTTTGCCCACTTATGTCTTGGACCCGCCCACCATTGGCATGCGGCTCTCAGAATGTTACCACATGGCCCTCAGGTTGAAAAATGGTTCACCAACCTTTTTAAAACTTGAACACATAGTATTATAGATAAATAGACACATGATTAACTTGTATTTGTAATTTTTATACAGTGATACCTCGGGTTACATACGCTTCAGGTTACATACGCTTCAGTTTACACACTCCGCTAACCCAGAAATAGTGCTTCAGGTTAAGAACTTTGCTTCAGGATAAGAACAGAAATTGTGGTTTGGCGGTGCGGCGGCAGCAGGAGGCCCCATTAGCTAAAGTGGTGCTTCAGGTTAAGAACAGTTTCAGGTTAAGAACGGACCTCCAGAATGAATTAAGTACTTAACCTGAGGTACCACTGTATTTTGATTTTCTTGCCCCCTGGCAGTATGAATATTGTTACCACACGAAAACAGAAACAGGCTTATTCTAGGAAGCCCCCCTGCCCTGCCCCCCTGCCAGCCAATTTTATTTTGCAGCTCATGTTCACTTGTGTATCGTTGTGAAACATATATTTCCCCCCAAGGTTGCAAGGTTCCTATGTGAATCATCATGTTTCAACATTTCCATTTGCTTTATTCCATGATATGGTATTGATATATAATCATCCTGAACCTGTTAATGATATTTCATGTGCAGTAATGTCAAAGTATTCAATCAGTTGCATCATTACCTTTAATATTAAACATATTTAGTTTAGTCAGTCATAACAAAGCACATCTAGCAGTAAAGAATCCTTTTTTATTTTTATATTTCAATTTGTTTCAATTTCCTTCTGCACAACCTCTAAAAATGTATCTTTTGTCATGATTTCCCAGTTATGTCTTTGGCATTTTACTTTAAAGGATAAAAATGGCTAATACTTGGGCTGAGTAAAACAGAAGATTTATTCCTCTAAAGTTCCTGGAAACTATTTTCAGTATCTCATTGCAAGCACTGAAACTTTTATTAAGGGTCCTAGAAATTAGGCAATGAACAGGGCAATTAGATTTTTGAGACCACCGTCCTGCCATAGCAGGATATAGTGCACCGATAGAAGACAGATCGGATATTAAACTGATACTGCATTTGATCTTGGTGGAAAGGAGGGGAAATTACTTAGAATGCAATAAAAATATATATTTAAAACTATTGTACATGGATTATTCCTGCAGTATAAAATGAAAACCAAAATGATCATAGGTTCAGGGTAGTCACCTTTGAAAGTTAACCATATCGCCTTTCTTTTCCTTAGATTTTATTTTCTGAAAACATCTCAGCTTTAAGGGCAGGGTGTCACAGCTGAGCGGGCGGGCGGTCAACATGATCCCCTATGAAATGTTATAGTATGGTATGGCCTAATTTACTGGAATGGCCCTGGGAGGCACCCACAAACCTGAAAGTTGGTACTTTCTACTCACAAATCTAACAGGCCCACAAATAATGGTGGTGAGTATGCTAACATGAAAGGGGTGTGGTACTGGTAAATCACACCATCTTCTTCCTCAAAAAATATAATAGGAGATAATGTAAAAGGGAGCCGCTATGTGAATAGCCATTCACTTGAAGGCATACTCTCCAACATTTATCCGATGAAAATAGGGGCGTTTTATAAGGATTCAGCTATACAGCTGCAAATAAAGCATTTTAAGTGTGTTTTAAGTGCAACATGCAATGTGACACTAGATGGTGATGGAAAATTCAATGTATTAATAAAAAGCTTTTTAAAAAGCATTTTCAGAACGTTTTTTTAATATGTGTGTAGATTCCATCCTACTTAATAACAACAGCAGCAGCAACAACAATTTTATTATTTATACCCCACCCATCTGAGTGGGTCACCCCAGCCACTCTGGGCAGCTTCCAACATATATAAAAACATAATAAAACATTTAAAACCTTCCCTATACAGGGCTGCCTTCAGATGTCTTCTAAAAGGTTGAATAGTTACTTATCTCTTGGCTCGAGGTTCACATAACTCCATACGCTCCAACATTTCTCCAATGAAAATAGTGATGTCCTAAGGACATTCCAGGATCAAATCAGAAACTGGAATGGCTTCTGCAAGTCTGGCACTGTCTCTGGTAAATAGGGACACTTGGAGGGTCTTTGGAGGCCTGACATCAGATTCAGGCTCCATGTGTGGTATGGACTGGTTTCTCCTCCAATTTACTATTAGAGTGCCAGTGCAGCACATGAGCAGGGGATCAGCCTGAGAGCCTGTTTAAGCATCATCGCTCCATGTGGAAGACATTCAAATTGTTTTCTCATGTAGGGGGTGGGTAGGACACTGACGTAGAATATGTCCCTATATTCCTCTGAGGAATGTCGGAGGGTACGACCATTTGGAAGACCATTACCACATAGGCTCACTGGAAGGACAGATCGTGAAGCTGAGGCTCCAATACTTTGGCCACCTCATGAGAAGAGAAGACTCCCTGGAAAAGACCCTGATGTTGGGAAAGTTGGAGGGCACAAGGAGAAGGGGTTGACAGAGGACGAGATGGTTGGACAGTGTTCTCAAAGCTACCAGCATGTTTGACTAAACTGCGGGAGGCAGTGGAAGACTGGAGTGCCTGGCGTGCTCTGGTCCATGGGGTCACGAAGAGTCAGACACGACTAAACAACAACAACAACAATTACCACATAGACCAGACCAGTCATATGCAGAATGTCAGCTCTGCACATACTAAACGGCATGGGGATGCTGCATGTGATTGAGGTGATGCACACTTTGAGAAGGTCCTTTGTTCTCATAGTACACCAGTTGTGTGGATCATAGTCTTGTGGGGTTGCTGTTGGAGATCTCGACATGGATGCTGTAACAGTGCATAGGAGCCTAGGTGTTTAGGAAGCTGCCTTATACTGAATCAGAGCATTGGTCTATCTAGCTCAGTACTGCCAACACCAACTGGCAGCGACCCTCCAGAGTTTCCGGCAGGAGCCTCTCCCAGCAGCGATGACTTTGGCTCAGTGAAAAGTGTTTTGTCTTCCACAAGTTGGAAAACACCCAGTGGTTTGCTGATTCTCTACCTTCTACAGCAATGACCTGTAGGATCAGCTTCCCAGAGGGTGATGATGGTGGGATGCTTAAGTGGGTCAGGGATTGGCAGAAAGTGGTTTGCCAACTTATGAAGCAGAAGCACTTTCCTCAAAAGCAAAAGTTAAACATCATCTTGAATGCCAAGGAAAGGAAACATTTAAGATGAACAGATGTACAGTCGTACCTTGGTTCTCGGATGTAATCCGTTCTGGAAGTCCATTCAACTTCTGAAACATTTGAAAACCAAGGCGTGGCTTCTGATTGGCTGCAGGAGCTTCCTGAACTCAAGCGGAAGCTGCATCAGATGTTTGGCTTCTGAAAAACGTTTGAAAACCAGAACACTTATTTCCAGGTTTTTGGTGTTTCGGAGCCAAAACATATGAGTACCAAGGCGTTCGAGAACCAAGGTACAACTGTATAATTTTTACATTAAATGAATTATCCAGAAATATAATTGCTGAAAAGCACAGGTGGTTACCTGTTTTCTGTGTTCCAGAAATAAACTTAAAAAATGAAACAACAAATAAACCTGCGTCAGAACATACATATTTATACTACTTCTTGGACAATTTTAGTTTGCATTTTCAGGAAAGTCAGAAAAGCTCTTTGCATCATTTCCCATCAATATTTCGATACTTTAAGGACTCCAGAAAGTAATCATTGTGTTGTACGCGTTCTAACAAGAAAAGAACAGATGCAAGTTTGGCGAATATTGAGTTTTAAACTTGTCCAGTAGTGATTTGTGGCTGTGTCATGGCAAATATTTTTCAGTGTCATTGCCTAAGCCAGCCCTGTCACTAGCGTGGTCATCTGGGGAATAGAAGGCCTAACACTCTGATCTCAGTATTAATGGGAGCTGTTGAGAGTGGCAAAGGTGATAAAGTATTGTTTAGTTATTGGTGCCATACTTTTGCTGCAGGATATTATTATAAAACGTTGTGATTTTTTTGTCAGACTTCAATCACACTTCTGATAACAATGCTTAGAAACTTATTGAGAAGAACTTTGAAATAATGGACTTAGAAAAAAAAGAACGATTAATAGGCCTGTTGTAGCCTGAATCAAACAATGAGCTGCACAAAAAAATCCAGAAGGACATGTTATTAGGCTGCAAACCTTTCTTCAGTTTTGCCTGCTTAAACCAACTGGCTTCAGAGGGGGTTTGGTGCAGGACTGTAGCCTAATAGCTGCTAAACTTAATTATTTGGAAGTGAGTTCCATTGATTTTAATGGGATTGTGCCATGTTCCGAGGTAGAATGGACAAGTCTGTCAGTTCTGTTTTCTCTCCATTTCTTATTTTTCCAAACTTATGTTTAGCTCACCATATTTGCACATCACTTTGCTTTTTTTATTAAGTGCTCGTGAAAATTAATCAGCATTCGAATATGCATTTCTACTAATATACACATTTTTGTATACAGTTTTGCCTGGTATACACCGTTTGGCCAGCAATTTCCTCTAATATAAAGCTATTTTCATTAATACGTGCATTTTTACATGTGCTTTTCTTCTAATTTACACAGCCCTGTACACAGTTTGGAGTTGGGGAGCTGCTTTAAGACAGTGTGTTCAATGCAGGAGAAACTGAACCAGTGCAAACAAACTGAGCAAAGGTGCATTGTGGATTTTTTTTTAGGGGACATTTATTGTGGTTGCCTTTGCAAGCATAATTGCAGCCAAGTGCACCACGTGGATGGCCACCACCATACGAGATCCACAAGGTAGAGGGGGATCTGGCAATGTGTGGATTCCCTAGAGGACTCTCAAGCCAATATTCACATTGGTTAGGACTGTGCAGATCATAGAAGCCAACTTCCAGGAGCCGATGTCCCTTCACCCTCCATAAAATATTTTAGGCAGCCGTCCCGTCCCCCAGTTGATGGACATTGCCATTCAAATGTTGTGCATGCACCATGCCAAGTGATCAGTTAGGGTGGAGCTTACCTACACCCCCCCCCCAATGGTTTATTGAGGTTGGTTCCCCTGGTGCAGATTTAGTGATTCTGTATTAGCAAATTCCCACCTAATCCCTATCCAAAACCCAGTTCCAGCATTGTGGAAGGCGTGTGGTGGCAGCATTTCAGCGCTTCCTGGATGCTTCTCAGAAGCAGCCCATGTAGAGCAGGTTACAGTAATTTAAACAAGGAATGCAAGGATTTCTTTAGGTTTCACTGCCCATAGTGGCTTTTCTTTTCATTTCTGGGCATCCATGGGCATTCAGAGCAGGGAAGAGAGCATGACCCACTGGGTATAAAATGCATGTGACTCTTTTTTAACCATTGACAGATCATTACAAGGTGAAATAGAGATGTATGATTTAGAAAGCAATTCAACTATTTGGTTTGGCTAAACGGCACCCTAGCAAAGACTTCTTGCCTCTCCGTTGACAAGAAAGGAACATAAATCAATGAGTTTGTACATGACACTCTCATGCCCAATAACAGCTGTAGTGAAATGTGCTTAAGTTATAATTAAAATAACCTTTCCAATTCATTTCTTTATTGATGGCAGAGATAACTAGATTTGAAGCTCTTCAATAAACACATTCAGTTTTAGATTTTTTTTTAATATATAAAAAAATCTAATGCTGCTTTATAAGAAGGGATCATAAAATTAGATTATGAAAGTTTATATAGCTTTTAAATATCAAGCTGTCAGAGCTTGTGCAGGTAAAATATTGTAACCGACGAATGGCAAAGAAAGAGAGTTTATATTGAAGTGAAGGTTTTCAAGTGAAATTCATACCAAGGAGAATATATAATGGAAGCAGGCTTTTTGCCTGCACTTTGGATCTCCTGACCTCCATTTCCAGTCAAGATTAGGTTGATAAAACCGACACAACCTCAATAAAACACTAACAATGGAACGAAGTAAATAGAAATCATATTAAGCAGCAGCAATATTGCATGAATTGAAACAAAAATTTAGGTATAATAGCCTTGGTGGGTTTTAATATTGTTTCCAATCACATCACAATATGAATCATATCACGGTGATTCTAAATAACATTTATCATCTTCAGATCTCCTTGCCTAGTAGACGTCTCACATTATTTGAGGGTGGCTTTTATTTTTCTCAAAAAGAGAGAGAGGGAGAGGGAGAGAGCCTCATACATAATTAAACATGTTGAAAGCCGGAGAGGTGAAATACCACAATACCATCAGAAGCCACCAAGTTTCTGCACCGTTTTCCATTAAATGTAACACTCCTGCGTTTATCGCTATTTTGCTACATTTCAGAAATTAAATAAATAGGATCGTGCTATCGTACGGCACGGTGATAATAATAATATAAAAGAGGCAGATAAGGAGAGATAGGAAATTAAGAATTGCTGGAGGAAGCTGAGAATGCTAATTGCAATATATTTGCTGAAAAATGAAAGACCATTTGGTCAAACTGTCTAGATTAAAAGGAGGGAAACCTCTGGCCTTCCCTACCCATTACATTTCTTTGGGGCCCTGGGTGCAGCTTAGAAAATAAATGAATTACTCTTCAGTCACCATGGATAAGGGCCTGTAAAAACAAACCAAGCTCAAGTGCAGTGTGTGGGGCTTGATATATGTATATATTCTTGAATTATAGCACCATCCCTACCTGCAGTAGCAACTAGTAGAGTGGAGGCACTCACCATCTACCCATACAGGGCTAAACTGGGAGAGAGTGGCAGCAAGATTGTCACTGCCCCAACAGCGGCTAAGTAACCTACAGCAGGCTTCCTCAACCTCGGCCCTCCAGATGTTTTGAGACTACAATTCCCATCATCCCTGACCACTGATCCTGCTAGCTAGAGATAATGGGAGTTGTAGGCCAAAAACATCTGGAGGGCCGAGGTTGAAGAAGCCTGACCTACAGCAGTGCTGGTGTTAGGAAGCTCTGAAGCTCCGCCCCCAACTCACCACTACCGCCTACTTGCCTCCAGTCCCAACACACCTAGCATCTAGGAGGGGATGTGGGATTGGCTGGTTTTTAAATGGAGTACAAGAACATATCTATAAAAAGAAAAGGTCTGTACAGCACATGCACAGAGACATAGCTGGATATGGAAGCTCTCCTTGCTCCCGCCCCATGCAGTATTCTAGATTAGAGTTCTACCCAGATGTTGTTGGACTACGACTCACAGCATCCTCAGATAGCTTAGCCAAAGTCTGGGGATGATGGAAATGGTAATCCAATAACATGGGGTGGGGAGCCAAGGTTGAAGAAAGCTGGTCTAGGTTGTCCTCACTGAAGCATATCTGTGTATGGATCATTTTTGCTGGATGACAGCATGTGGCTGAACAAAGCTGGAAATGAAAATGAAGCTTTAGGATTCTCCAGCTTTTCCAGTAATCAGTGGAGACTGTATTTTCAGACTTATTTTGAATGTTTGCTAATTATCTTGTCAAACATCAGCACTCACTGGCCAGTTTTGGAGGTCTGGCCAGTGATCAAAGTTAATTTCCAATTTTCATGGCTGATTCATGAATATAGATACATTGCAGCAATTATGACTGATTCTTACGTCTTATACCTTCCCTCATTTTCCCACATTTACTTTTCACATTGTTCAGGGATTAGTGTGTCAAATCAGTTTCACATGGTGAATGTTTCTTTCAAATCAGACTTCCTTTAAATTCACAGGGGATGGACTGTAGAACCAAATTCAGAATCTTAGAAGTCAGTGGAATGCTAAGATCAGCACAAGAATTTCAGCTTGGCCGTGCTTCCTTGCTCTCTGTACTGTTCTAGGGGCTCCCCAAGCCCCTCCTGCCAATTTGGGGGCCATGGGGGCAGACAGGGAGCAAAGAAGGGGGCCAAAAATCCTGCCGTGCTGGGGGAAGAACTTGTACTGGTTTCCACTTTGGGGGGTTCCTTAATCAAATCTGGCTCCTATCTTCTCCATGCCTATGATCCAAGTGGCAAAAGTGCAGTTTTGTTTTTGTTTTGTTTTGTTTGCAGTGTAGTGACAATGCGGTTCAAAGGATGCATGCCATGCGGTGGGTATCCTCTAGAGCTAATCTCCCTTTAGGAGCCAGGCTGAAGTGAAACAAATGATGCACTGCTTGATTTCCTTCCGTCCCTTGAATTCTGTCATGAACTGGCAGAACACTGAGGAAGGGGAAGAGGATCCCGGCAAGGGATATCGCCAATACTGGTATACACCAGAACAAGCTGTAGATAAGGAAGGAAGGGTTGGGGACTTAGGAGGTACTCAGGGGACATCAGAAGATGTTGAAGGGACAGCTGCCATTTCACTGGAGGTGAACACCTCACCACAACCAGAAGTGCCCCTGTCTCTGCGAACAGGGTGGGGTCTGAGGCATCGGGAATGGCAGGAAGTGCACTTTAAAGAGACAGGCAGGCCAGAGAACACAGTCTGGCTTACTATTCAATTAGGTGAAGATGATGAGTCTCATTAGGTCTGGGAGGAGGTTTGTGGCCTTTCAGCAGGATTTGGCTCAGGCAGGCGAGGATCACATGCTTCATTTAAGAGGAGAGACACAGCTACTTGTGGGAACAAGCTCAGGTGCGTCAAGGAAGATTTGGAGGGAAAACAAGACTCCATGTCTGCTCAACTTTCACTGTCGCTGGGTCACAGCTTGGCAGTTTCAGGAACTTCTCTGAACTGTGGTTTTAGAACTGACCTTAGGATTCTATCCCTGCATCTTCTTCAGAGATGGGAACTGGCCTTACGGTTTGACTTCAAACCTTCCCTATTGCCTTGGACCCGAACCTGCATTTGACCATTGGACTGTCTGACTCCTCTCTAGTGTTGCCCTTGGGGCTGGATGCACTATTGGGACTTAACCTCAGAGCATGTCATTGCCTCTCAAGCCAGCAATCCTCTGCATGCATGGCTCTTTGTTGTTATAGTCCCTGACAGCATATGTAAGTACTCCTTCTTGGGAGCAGTG